>NC_085016.1:28951122-28966122 GCF_963854185.1 Sardina pilchardus | reverse complement strand
TTCTCTGTCTCCCCCTCTCTTCTCTGTTTGCATTGTGACAATGAATAATTCACTCTGACTCTCCCCCTGAAAGTTTTTCCTCTGACTTCTTTGCCCTTTGCGCTTCTCTTCTCTTCTCTTGGCTTGTCTTCTCTTCTCTTCTCTTCTCTTCTCTTCTCTTCTCTCTTCCTCTCTTCCTCTCTTCTCTTCTCTCCTCTTTTCTGTCATGCTCAGCTCTTTTCTCATCTCATATCTTCTTCTTCTTCTCTACACTCCTGCTTTGTCCCTTTTCTTTTCCTCCACTCTCCCTAAAGTCATCTCTTCTCTTCTCCTCTCTTCTCTTCTCTTCTGATGTATTGTCTGCTCTCCTCTCCTTTTGATCTCACCTCTCCTCTGACTATAAAAATGGATTGAGGTTGAGTGATACCTGTTGTGTTTTCAGTTGGGGGTCTGTATTTTTGTTTTGCTTTGTTTTGCTTTGTTTGTGTGTGTGTGTGTGTGTGTGTGTGTGTGTGTGTGTGTGTGTGTGTGTGTGTGTGTGTGTGTGTGTGTGTGTGTGTGTGTGTGTGTGTGTGTGTGTGTGTCTGTGTGTATTTTGACTCTCCTCTCCTCTCCTCTCTTCTCCTCCTCGTCTCCTCTCCTCTATCCTGTGCTCTCTCTCAGAGGCATGGGTGCTGGGAGAGAAGCTGTTTACCCAGGAGGAGGAACAGTAGGAAGAGAGATCGCTGACTGACACCACTAGACAGGTGTGTGTGTGTGTGTGTGTGTGACTGTGTGTGTGTTTGTGAGAATGTGAGTATGGCCATGTGTGTGCTTCTGTGTGTGTGTGTGTGTGTGTGTGTGTCTAGAGGGAAACGCCAGGAAGAGAGATCACTGACCGACACCACCAGGCAGTTGTGTGTAAGTGTGTGTCTGTGTGTGTGTGTGTCTGTGTGTATGTTGTGTGTGTGTCTGTGTGTGTACATGAAAGCGAACACCAGCAAGAGCGATGCCCGACCGACACCACCTGACAGGAGTAGTCTCCTGGAACATTTCCAGGGGGGATCCCTGTGCACCACCCCCACTAACCCCCACCCTCCCCTTGGCACACGCCGTACCTGCTGGTGTCAGGAGGACCTGGGGAAGGAGGCTTGCGCCATTATACTCTAGTGGGACCTGGAAGTTCTTACGTCATCATACATGTCAGGGTTGGATTCCAAGTCTCCAGGCCTGAGCCTCCATAGGTCATTGATGTGTTTTGATATGTGTACTGTAATTTCCCAACTGTTAGCCGAGGTTTATACATTGATTTTGTTAAATTTCTTTAGCTATGAGGTTAATGCACGGGGGCAGTTATTATGGTACTAATATGGTTTTGTTTCTTTAAACTTTAAGTGTCTGTCCCCACTCTGCTACTGCTTCTGCCCATACATGTGCTGTGGGAGAGCAGGCAGCTCGGTTGGGTTTGTTGAAAGGGCTTAGATGTCTCCATATGTTCCCACAAAACAACTCCTCATGGTTCACAGAGTGCGTTTACATTGGTGTGTATTCATCTGGGAGATGCTTGTATTCAAAGCTGCTAAAAAGTAGTTTTTCTCTTATCTGGCACCTCCTGTTCTGTGAAATGAAGCGTAGTTTTGTTCCGCCACTTTGCTTTCAATTATTTTTCTCCCTGGATCTGCTATTGGCTTGCGTTGCATCTAACATGCAGGCTTAGTGGGTTTTGATGAGAGTGTGTGCCAGATGACTAAATGGGAATATAATGTAGATGTTGAATCAGAGGAGGAGGGAGGGCTGTTAAAGGATGCTGGTTTCAGCTTGGTGGTCATCGGTCGTCTCTAATTCCACTCCACAACATTCCCCTCCTCCTGTTCCACAAAATCCCACCGCGCCATGGCAACGGCGGAGGAGCGGAATCATAACAAACGCCGGCATTCCACAGGCCGAGCGCCAAACGAGGCGGGAAGTGCTCCGACGTACTCGCTTCGGCTTCGCCGGGGAACTCCCATCCTGACGACCCCTCTGGAATTCCGCTGGAATTCTCATCAGGGACGTCAGTTGGCGTCGGAGCTAGAACAGGACTCCTGCCTGCCACCTGGCGTGGGCCACATCAGGGCCAGATTCCAAGCGGATCCGGATAAGAGCTGTGCTGCCATCTGGAGTGGTCTGGTGTGGCACTGGGCATGATTCACTTACCCAGCATGCAGAGGGCCACGGACTCCAGGAAGTTATGTTTATGTGGGATAAACATCTGGGAGAACTGAGCTGACAGAAGGATTATGATGCCAACAGCATGCTGGCACAGTGATACCCATGCCCACCGTCATTGACCATGGCTGTTTGGGAGGTTCTTGGTAGCTTAAAGATTTAGAGTTTCCTTGATGTGCCTAGGCTTTGTGTATGTGAGTGTGAGTGTGAGTGTGAGTGTGAGTGTGAGTGTGAGTGTGAGTGTGTGTGTGTGTGTGTGTGTGTGTGTGTGTGTGTGTGTGTGTGTGTGTGTGTGTGTGTGTGTTTTGTTGGACAATATGTTGGGTGTTGTTAGATTAGTGTGTATGCATGGTCATATAATTACCTGCATCTACTGGTCCACTAATAGAGTTCTATGATCCCCCATGAATATCTTGGTCATATGCATATGCTTTGGTTCCATATATTTCTGGCACTAACTATAAATATGACTGTACAAAGACATAGGCATATATGACATATAATGTTCTTATACTGAATACCATGTGATGGGGGTTATAATGTACCCATTGCAACAGTGTGTCCCATGAAGACAGAAAGGTTGGCCTCCTAAAGAGACCTGGGCCCAGCCCATGCAGTTCAGGACAATGTTGACCTCACTTGGCTGAAGACCTATACTGCCCCCGTGTGGTGAGGAGCATTCATTTGAAGACGTGCCGTTCAGCAGTAATTATCCAGAGCCTGGTGTTGCCGCCCCATGGCTTTCACAAACTCACTTTGCTAGATGTGGGCTGGCGCTGCCAGGCTACATGTGCCATGCCAAAGCTTGACATGCCGGTGGAGGCCCCAGACGAGCTCCACTGCTGGCCCAGGGTTTGGGCACAGGCACGGGCGCTGGCCCTCAGAGATCAAATCAACAGCAGGGCAGGAGGCACCAGCGCTGGGAAGAGCCGCCACTCTGGCAGGCCGGCCGGCCGGTCAGCATCACGGGAGGATGCCCGCAGTCCTGGGAGAGGATGAGAGAGGGAGGGAGGGAGAGAGAGAGGGAGGGAGGGAGGGAGCGCATTAAGGAGGCAAGCAAGCAGAAAGGCAGCAGGCGCAGCAGAGCAGAGGAGGCCAGGCCAGGGCAGGGCAGGCCAGCAGGAGAGGCTCAAAGGAAAGTAAATAATTCAGCCAGTCCTGGCTTGTGCTTGAATCTCTAACACCCGTATGGAAACCGCAGCCCAGTCACATGGAGATACACACACACACACACACACACACACACACACACACACACACACACACACACATGCATAAACACACACAGTCAAACATTCATAAACACACACGCACACACACACACACACACACACACACACACACACACACACACACCCAGACACACACAGAGCATACAAACTGACTCCAGAAAACCCATACACAGGCCAACAAACTCATGCCTCATAGTCTGTGTATCATCTTTTCTGCTTTGTATCTTTCCTGTCTAGAAGGATGGAAGGACAGCCATGCCAGAACATGGAGATGCACCAGCACTGGATCCCTGTCAAGTGCATACTGCACAGTCTGTACTGTAAAATCAGACATTCAACACTTATTCTATAATTATCTTGCTCTCATTTATATGTATGTTAGTGTTAGCTATGCAATATGTTATATAGGCTCGTTGTTCAAATATTCAGTGCTGCAGTATAATTTGCTGTCTAGGGGAAGACTACTGATGATATGGAAAGTTTATTACTGTAATCTTCTATCAGTCTTTATTCCTGACCAACCTCAAACTATTTAATTGTTTTTGTTTTGATTTGATTATTTGATCATTCAAAATATCCATATAGTTTAGTTCCACTGAGCTCTCCAGGCGGTTCCTTTGCTAACTGTGTGCTGATGTGAGTATGGTAAAGCCCCAGTGAAGTGGCATCCATTCCAATTATAGTTTAGAAGGGCCCAAGGAAACACCCCTGAAAATGTCACGCTTTAGTCTGGACTGTAATTATTTTTGTTAAGATGCTTGACTAATGTAGGAAAGCTCCAAAGAGTAAATCTCTAGTGTGGCAGACTACAAAAAAACAATTGTTGAAAACTCCCACACATAACTAGCTGATTTGTCACATCCTAATAGATGACTTGCACAGGGATGTGATGTGTTTATTTGTGCAGGGTGCTTTAAGTCGGGCCTGTCTTCTCCATGGCGTCCTTATAAATCTCAGACTCGCAAAGGCCCTATTGTTCTTCTGGCCACATATTGTTTTATTTTTTTGTTCCCTATAAAACTCTACTGCAATAAAGAATTCTGCAACTAGTACATAAGGACACACACACACACACACACACACACACACACACACACACACACACACAGACACACACACTCACACACAGACCCCTTCTGTAGAGTGTTGAGGATGATAGCTCAGATTCGCCTTTTCCCTTTCTTGTCAGTTCAGACAGGATGATGGTGCCAGCTCCCACTTACAGTACACACACTCTCAAACACAGACACACACACACACACACACACACACACACATGCCCTTTCTCTCTCTTACACACACACACACACACACACACACACACACACACACACTGGAATCCCAGACAGTGTAGTGTGTGTTGGCCCTGATTGTCTCTGACAGCTCTGTGGTGTTGGTGTGCCCCCCGGACAGGGATCTCACTGCAGGGCTGCAGGCCCTCTGCTGCTGCTGCTGCTGCTGCTGTCTCCGCCACTCGCTGAGCAGCCGGCTCGTGTGGCTCCATGGATCGATCGGTGGAGGTAACAAACGCGAGGAGCAGCATGCATCGACCGCCGGGCGCCGTGCTCCATCCATCCGCCTACAACTCCCATGAGGCTCAGCGTGCTCGCCAGCCAGCCACGCTGGCAGTCTTCCTGCACTCACAGGTGCGGCGCTGCCCGAGATGCTGGGTGATAATTAGAGAGGGACGGGAGGGAGGCCAGGCGCTGTTCACGTTGGCAGGAGACGGGGCGCTCAAGATGCTCACGGTGCCAAGGGTAGACTGATGGCTAAAGACACTAGAGATGCAAGCTGCGCCACTCCGCTCAGTAGTATTCCTATTCTGGAGTAGAATCCAATGAAATAAAATAAACTGGAAAAGTACATACAAGTATTTACACTCGGTACATGGAAAATTATAAACACAATTTTACGAATACTTAATAATACTTTATTAATGTATACTAAATATTTGTAATGCTGCACCCTAGCATATGTCATGAGTCTATATGACTTTTTATCAACACGACTGCACTCATAAAGCATTATGATATAGTGTTAGCTCTATACATATCGGGACAGCTGGTATGGCTCAATATATTTGGTAACTAAGCAGCCTTTGAAATGGCAAAGACATCACCAGTGCCATTAGTACCTGTAAGAGGTAAGATAAGCTTTATTATCCACTCTGATACCTCAAGCTCCAAGTTACTGTATACTAAAACATCATAATGCCCTGCAACTGCAGTTATACTGTAACTTCATGACAGTAATAATGTAGCATTATGAACTCTTTAGAACCTTTGATGTGTCTGTTATGCCTCATGAATACTGTCTTCAAGTAATACCAACAGTGCTGTGCAGTAAATGATTAAGAATCAATGGTGAATTGAATGTATAAGACCACACTCATCGCCATTTCAAAATTAACCAACATGAAATGTTTATGGTGGAGACCAGGGATGTACAGTAGTGCTAAGATAAGAGGTGGATAAACTATGAATTCTGTGAGGCTACTGTATGTGGTATCAGATTTTTAAGAAAGCCATTCAGAACATGTTTGATGATGGTGGAGATTGCTGTCAATGTTTATATTAATATCAGTAGCAGTGTTAAAAGTTGCAATTGAGAGGACTGTTTTGAGAGGCGGATACTGTATTTCTGAAATTTCAGAGGTGATCAACTGCGTTTACTTGTGTTTAGCCTCCACTACATCCCTTGTTGTAGACCCAGGCATTGACACCACATACTGTACATCAATGTTCAGACAAACTAGTCACATGCAAGGTGTGAGTATTAAAGTGTTGGACGTACTCTACTCAAAAGACTAAAGAATTCCCACATAGATTGATTTAGATTGAAATATAATCTAATGTCAATTTCAGTGAAGAATGTATCAAATAAAACGTTGATATCAAGTGCAGAGGAAAGCAGTTAATTTCACTATGTTGTTGAAAAACAGGTTTATTTTTGATCATGCTTAAGTAATATCTTACGCTACAACTTATTCTCCCATTGATTTCCTGCACTAGCAGAAGAGTATGTTGTGGGAGTTACCAGAGCCTTCACATAGGTTCAGGTTCACTCCTTGTTTTTTGCATTTCAACAGTAATACTCTTGAGCATCAGGTGTGTATGAATCACTGTTCTTCTGTTGCCTGTTGTCAATACCCAACAATACGCCAGTCCAACCACTTCATCGAAGAGACAACACTCATCATGTGATATAAATTATTTATTTACATTTACAGAAAAAAAAGAAAGGAACCGTCACAACAATGTTAAACTATCTGTAAATATACTGAGACATAATCAAACAGAGCGCAAGCCTTAGGCTCCAGTCTTCATTGGTGTTGTATACCACAAATGCAAGGCAACACGTGGGGGTCCGTGGGACTCGTCCACCTCCCCTCCCCCTCCCGAGAACTGTCCGACCAGGGGGTCCTGACCCGGGGTGGGGGCAGCGGGCGTGACTGGGGGTGTCTCTTTCACCCCCTCCTCCCATTGGTTCAGCGGGGTGGGCTGCAGGGCCAGACCTCGCCTCCTCCTCTTCCTACGTGTGCTGCTATTGGATAGAAAGAGAGGAGGGAGGGGCTAAGACTGAAGAGCAAGACCATCCCACCACCACCACCACCAAACACAAGCCCCGCCTCCATCTCGCTCTGATTCACCAATACAAAGAAGGGAATGGGGGACTGACAGAACATTCAACCAGTCACATGTAGTCTCAAACTTGAGATGTTGGAGTCACAACCCCTTTCTAATCTATACCCCATCGTTTGCAAGGGTGTGTAATAGTATGTGTGACCACTCCTACGTCACTACCACATATGTGTGTGCACCTGTGATTTTAATATGTGGTGTGTGTGTGTGTCTTAGTGTGTGTGTGTCTTAGTGTGTGTGTGTGTGAGCGTTTCAGATGAGTCGAGTGGAGGCGCGCAAGGTGTTTTCTGAGTTGTAGTGTGGGACGTTCTGCTTCTGACGCGCTATCCTGTTGGTCCGCGGGCACTTCCTGTCATAACGACAACAATCACAGAGAGACAGCCAATCACCATCCAGCTTGGTGACAAGTCAATGCTCTGCCCCACTTTATTGGACAAAAACTTTGGACAGAAAGGGCTAACAAATGAGCAATGCTAGGCCTTAGAAACAGACAACCCATCAAACAACAAATCGATTTAGATAATACAGCCGTTATGAAATGCTCTTCCATACATCTTTATTGAAGCACGGACGAAGCACATAAGTAACACTTCAGCTATACAGTACACTTCTGACAGCACTGTCAGGCGCCCTAAATCTCTATTCGTTCTGATTGTCTCCCTTAGGCTTATTTTCCATTGGCATCTTTGCATTTGCTCCCCAAGTCTGAATTTGAGTCAGTAATTTGAGGAGGCAAACAGAAATGATGGCTGAGGCACGAGGTCCCTGAGACAATCTAAAAGTCCAAAAAGGTACTGAGCGGGGATTCGCTAGAGAGCCGTCTATGGATTCCTCAGCACGGAGATGAGAAGGATAGCCTGAGGATATCGGGGAAGTGTTTGAATCACAACACTCATTAAAAGTACCTTTTATATCCACTGAAGCCCACGCTCACACACCTACCCACACACACACACTCTCACTCACTCATACGTACAGTACAGACACACAAACACGCACACACACACACACACACACACATGCTCAATCTCTCTTTCTCTCTTTTCTCTTGCACAAACACACACACGCACAAACACACACACACACACACACACACACACGCTGAGCTCTGTAGGGAGGAAATGGATCGTCGGCCCAGCTGTTCCTCACACGTTTTTATTATTTCTCTATTAGCAACTTTATTTAAATGTCATGTTTTGCATAGGTCAGATAGTGCCTGCAGCTCAGAAACACACACACACACACACACACACACACACACACACACACACACACACACACACACACACACACACACACACACACACACTCAGACTCAGGCAGTTCTGTGGGGATGCTTGCCTTTTTCAGGGGTAGAGAGGTCCTGCTTTAATTTGATCTGTTCTGCCAATCACGCAATAAGACTCAAAAAACAAGTGCTCACTTCCAGGAAAGAGAGAGAGAGAGAGAAAGTGTAGGAGTCTGTGTGTACATCTGCACGCACACACTTATGACTTATGTGGTGTGATTGTATGCTGTGTGTGTGTGTGTGTGCACATCTCTGTGTGAGTGGGCAGTTAGGTGTGTGTCTAAGTTTATGGTGCTTATATGAGTGAGTGAGTGCATGTGTGTGTGGTAAGGTGTGTGATACTCTCTACCTGGGTGTCTTTAATCATCCTCAGAGACATGGGCAAGCCAAGCATCCATAATGACACAACTGACTATCCCTACACAAACAGGCACGCACGCACGCAGGCACGCACGCACGCACGCACGCACGTACACACACACACACACACACACACACACACACACACACACACACACACACACACACACACACACACAATGGAGTCTGTGTTGATACACTATTTGTTGTGGGGCAGAGAGGTCTTGCTTTAATTTGACCCATGCTTCCAGTCAGAGTGCAAGGCTCACTTAAGAGATGGAGTGAGTGTGTGTGCCTGTTAGCGTGTGTGTTGGGGGATGGGGGTTATGTGAGTGTATGACCAGCCCTCTACCTGGACGTTTTTAATCATCTCAGACACACCAGCAGGCCAAGGAGCCATAATGACACAGTAGTCCCTCCGCCACACACAAACATGTCACCCACATCCCCACTATCTTACACACACACACACACACACACACACACACACACACTTTTGTGTGCCCCCTGCGTGTTCCCCCTGTGCTGCTCTGCTGTGTCTCTCTGCCTCCAGAACATTCCCAGAGTGCATTGTTACTGAGCTGCACCGGGCACACTGTTTGTGTGTGTGTGTGTGTGTGTGTGTGTGTGTGTGTGTTTACTCTCTCTTGCCTCTCTCTTCCTCACTCTTTCTCTCACTCATTTTCATTCCATGACATGAATTCAAAGTCCATGACATTTCTCCACCTGTCAATCATTATGTAAATGGCTGTGTGTTTATGTGAGTGTGTGGGTGTGAAAAGTTGTTTATTTCACATTTATGAGTAATTCCTATGAAAGCGTGATCAGTTATCTGGCCAATCACGGAGGGAGGTACTTGACATACGACACACCACAAGACCAGTAAAAAAAAAGACAGCAGTCATTATATTCTTTTCGTCAGCAATTCTATAGATTTACTGTAACAGACTCTGAATGTTGACAAGGCCCACTCATGTGATGTGTTCATTCTAAAGAGCCGTGTAATAAATGTTTTTAAAGTGTACATCTATGTCTAGGATTTAGCTGTCACACCAGTATCATGTCATAGCAAGGACAAACAGTTAGACAGTGATGTAGATAAACAGACAGACAGACAGTTAGATAGATAGATAGATAGATAAACAGACAGACAAACAGAAAGCCAGATGGGCTGAGAGATTAATTGGAGAGAAAGGCATAACTTTCTTCAGCAGGTTAGGAGTATTAGCAGAGGGGAACCACTGCAGTGCTGGAGACAGCCGGGTTGCCATGGAAACCCATCACACTGGTTGGGGCTCGGGAGACTGAGCCGGAGGTGCCAGAACTACCCGAGCACTCTGTATGTCATTCTCACCCAACACTGTAGCCCAATACATGATACACACACAGTTCCTACTACACACGATGCACTGGACACAAGCTGCCCTATGCTCCAGAGGCTACAGCATTATATGAGTCTCTGGTCAGCAACCATACACATGAATGGAAAAAAACCATAAGGATTGCATTCTGGGTACAAACAAGCCTCAAGAGACATTATGGACAATGGCTGGTTTTGATCGGACATGATCAAAGAACAGATTGGAGTTCCTCGGTGTATAACAACCCCATGAGATAACACTTACTAAGGCTTAGTTCACACTGGCAGTCGAAATCCGATTTTTTGCTTATCTGGATTGTATCTAGCTTGAATTTTGGGTAGTCTGAACGGCACAAAACCGCATGAAATGCGATTTTTCCAATGCTGATTCGCACCACATACGGAGGTGGTTTCAATATCACTTATTATCGGATATGACTCAATCTGAACAGTCAAACCACTTGAATAGGATTTCAACGTGCCCCTTTCGTCATTTGCACTGCGACAAACAATTGCAACGTAATTCTGAGTGACGGAAGTGATTGATTGATTGATTGATTCAGCGCGTGCGCCAGGGCTACCAGCAAAACAAAAACCAACGTCAGACTCAAGTCATCATTTTTGTTGAGGATGACGAAGTATTTGCGCCGCGGCTACGCATAATAAGTTGGAAAATATAAAAAATAAATCCACTTTCATCCATGACGACTTGGTTGTGTACAACTCTACCTGATGAATCCAGGTGTGTGTAATTTATATCGGATCTGAGCATTGCACGCCAAGATCGGATGTGATCGGATGCGATCACTTGCAATATGCAATGAGAACAGTCAGTCAGAAAGATCAGGTTCTGATCGGATATGCAAGACATCCGATTTCGACTGCCAGTGTGAACTAAGCCTAAGAAGGTACAAAGCCTGTTGATATATGTTTGTGTGAAGGGGTGGGCTATCACTTTCCATGTGTGTAGGTGTGCTTGAGAAAGAGACTCTGGTTTGGGCCGCCACTGACATGTGGTCTGCATGTGCATACTGTATGTACTGTAGTAGTAGTGGTAGTAGTGTGTGTGAGTTTGTGTGTGTGTAATTGAGCATATGTGTGTGTGTGTGTGTGTGTGTGTTTTACTCACCGTGTAATACACAACACCACCAGACAGATGATGGCCACCTGCAGGGCTCCGATGATGGAGGCTATGAGAACATAGCGGACCTTTCCGGAACCCGGCACCACGTACATCACGTTGTACTCTTTATTGTCACACTGTGGTCCGCTGTAGCCTGAGTGACAGCTGAGAGCACACACACACACACACACACACACACACACACACACACACACACACACACACACACACACACACACGCACACACACAGTTTTGTTATACAGATGACAGGTGTCTAGTTACAATGGTATTGTCTTGGTGAGTATAGTTCAATAAGCAGCCAGGTGAACTATCCAGATGTCCTGCTGTCTTTATAAATGTCTCTCATCAGCTTTGTGTGTGTGTGTGTGTGTGTGTGTGTGTGTGTGTGTGTGTATTTAAAAGACAGAACCCCAACTACTAAAGGTTGTTTAGTGAAACTAGACATCATGCAGTCAGAGTGAAAGTGATGACTATGTGTGTAATGTGTGAAAGTCTGTGTGTGTGTGTGTGTGTGTGTGTGTGTGTGTGTGTGTGTGTGTGTGTGTGTGTGTGTGTGTGTGTGTGTTGTAATGTGCGAAAGCCTGCATCTAACAAGACACTATGATAGCAGAAAATGAGAGAGCTGAATTTCTGTCTTGCTGGCTCTGTTTACATATCCTGCACTTCAACAAACCCTCCCTACCTACTGTATTCATTCCATTGAGTCTGTTAGTTTAATGCTCTCTCTGTAGCAATGTATGAGAGAGAGAGGTAGCATTTGCATTTCAGTGCATGCTGTTTTAGCATATTGTTTCAGAAACACTCCAAATGGAGACATTCTACCAACAATGCACTGCAAATCACACCAGGTGTGTGTGTGTGTGTGTGTGTGTGTGTGTGTGTGTGTGTGTGTGTGTATTTATTTATACTAAGAATGATAGAGGGTAAGCTAGAGGGATGCATTCCCAACATGGTGAATGACACTGACTAGACCAGAGGAATGGAGGGAACATGGTGAGAATGAGAGGAAAGAGAGGGAGGGGTGGAATATGTCTCTCCTTTAATTACAATCTGTGTCAGAGACCTGCTCTGTGGGGGTTACTAATAGACAGAACACCTGCAGGGTTATCCCCTTTGCATACATGTACACACACACACACATACACACACACGAACATACGCAAAACGCACACCACCAACCCCAAACACCAGCTGCCAAAGATGTGTCACCTCACATTCTGTCTCAAATTTGAATCCAAATGGTGTGAAAGTAATAGAATAATGGGCAAACACAGACAGAGACAACAAACACAGATGTGTAAACACATCCTCTGACAACAAGAAAAAAAGAGAAGAAGCTAAGAGCAAAACCAAATAAGAAAATAAAAAGACATGACATAACATACTGTGCTGCATGTACTAAATGTAGAGAAACATTACAAACGAGATTATATCCTTGGGTCTTGACTCTTGACAGAAACCGAATGATAATTCAGACACACAAGTCCTTTCAATCTCATTGTAAAAAGATGCAGCAGTTGGAGTGTGTGAGATTCTAGTGTGCTGATCTCCCTCTTTCTCTCCTCCCCATGCGCTCAGCTCAGCACATCTCTCCTTACCTGCAGGTTGGAGGTGAGAGGCTGTTTGGGTACTGGCAGTCTCCGTGGATGCAGTAGTTAGTGTAGCGCTCTGGGCAGGGGATGGACAGTCCTCTGGCGTTGGCCTCCTCTGTGGTGGACACACACACACACACACAAACCAAAGGGTCAGAGATTGGGGAAAGGGAGAGAGGGCATTACTGACCAATAGACAGCATCAGTCAGGTGTCAAGTGAAGCCATTGGAAGCCATTGGAAGGGAGTCTGTGCATGTGTGTAACTGTGTAAATGGAGGAGTGTATGAAGGGCTGATGTTATGGCTCCAGTTTGTCCTGTATGATGTAAGTGTAAGAACCAAAGATTCTAGCACGGAGCACTCTATGATCTTACACAAGAACGTAAGCCTAATGATGTCCGTGTGTTTACCAATCACTGGGTGATGAGGAGAAAAGGAGAGAAGAGGAGAAAAGGAGAAGAATAGAGAATGGGAAATGAAGAGAAAGAGAGGAGGAGAGAATGGAGGGAATAACAAGTAGAAGGGAAGAAAGGATGCAGAGAGACTATGACAGAGGTGTTGTAAAAGGGATCAGAAGAGTGGAGGTAGACCAGAGAATAGAAGTGAAGATAAGACAAAGGCTTCAGAAAAATGAGGAGAGAAGACATGTAAAGAGAAGGGAATGAAAGACAGGAAGTGGCACAACAGAGAAAATGAAAAGGAGAGAGCAGGAAGGTGAGATTAGAAGAAGAGACACACACACACACACACACACACACACACACAATAAGAATGGATAGTGTCTCGTTAGATGCTAAGGTGAAATAAAGGCATGGTGATGTGCCTTATTCTTATTCTCACTCCAAAAGGACACGTCTTTGATGAATAGAACTCATCAGCAAGAAAAAAGGATTAGGTTTCCCTCTCTGGGGCTGATAAGTGCTGTTACATTAGAGATGGACAAGCTTCTCCATGGAGAATGACATGCATTTCAGATGGCCACTATAACTCCGCTCTTTCTAAAAGGAATTGATTTGCTACAGACATGATATGAATATGATAAACGTGACTTAGAGATGAAGTAAATCTCACATGAGCATTTCACTGATGGCTCTTACGGCTCAGTTCTGAGGAGAGCACAGCTAAATGGCACTGGCAGCTTTGTGGGGAGACGTCTATAAAGGTGTGCGATGAATACCCCCAGTGGTGTGCACATTCAGCATTACTGTAAAGTGCTCTGCATATAGGCAGAGACACGAGTCTATTACTTGCCAAGCCTCCAAAGTTCCAACTGACAAGCTTTCCATAAACAACAGATTTTATTGAGCAACGGAAACAAAAATAGAATTTAATGTCATTGTAATGTCATTAGTAGCACGTGTTTGTGTGTGTGTGTGTGTGTGTGTGTGTGTGTGTGTGTGTGTGTGTGTGTGTGTGTGTGTGTGTGTGTGTGTGTGTGTGTGTGTGTGTGTGTGTGTTGGGGCTGCTATTTGGCTAGTGCATAACAATGGGTGTGAGGTAAGGTGCCCAATACAAATCTGAGTCCAGAGTGGGACAAGACCTGTGGTGTAACCCCATTAGAGAGAGAGAGATGGAATGAGAGAGAGAGAGATATGGAGAAGGGGAGAAAAAAAAGAGATAGAGAAAGACAGATAGTGACACAGAGTGAAGGTGATTGTGACTCTGTGTGTGTGTGTGTGTGTGTGTGTGTGTGTGTGTGTGTGTGTGTACTCCTGTGTGTATTTCTGAGTGTGTGTGTGTGTGCGTGTGAGGGAGTGGTATTCTCAGAGTGGACATGCTTTGGCCTGGGGCTCTGAGGGTTGACTGCATCATTACAGACAATGGGAGCATTTCAAGGGTATTTGGGTGTGGGCTAATGGGTGCGTTTGAAGGGTACTAGTCTTTGTGTGTGTGTGTGTGTGTGTGTGTGTCTGCGTATGTGTATGTGAGAGAGAGTGCATGTGTCTGTGTTTGTGCACGTTTGAAGGGTACTAGTCTTTGTGTGTGTGTGTGTGTGTGTGTGTTCTATATGTGTTTGTACGTGGGAGAACACATGTGTACATATGTGCACAATGCACATGTGTACATGTATTCATGTATACATGTCTGCATATGTCAATGTGTGTGTATGTCTATGTGAGTATCTGTATAACAATGTGTGTGTGGGAAAATCCACCTGTTTTTGAGTGTGTGTGCATGGTTGTGAATGAGTGTGTCTGTTTCTCTCTCTCTCTCTC